>NC_046172.1:95972466-96002220 GCF_011064425.1 Rattus rattus
TCTGGGGTCCACCTAGGAGAGAATGGGGGACAAGAGACGCATAAAAGAAACGGACAGCAAGTCAAGAAAGTCTGATCAAGCTGACAATTTTAATTTTTCTCAGGCTGAAGATATACTGGTAGAAGCAAAATGTGGGGGGTTTGGGACTACGAAGAATGGAGCCTGGCTTGATAACTGGTGGGATATGGCGGTAATGCGTCAAAGCCGGGGAAAACAGCAGGTGGAGTTGGCAAGTGACCCCTGACCATCAGTGCCCGGACCACGGTACTCAGTGATCTGACACCTAGGATTTATGCTATCTATTGAATTTATAGAGCTGCAGGTGCTGCTTTTGTCTAACCTAAGGTTATTGCTTTTGTTCCATTACAAGGCTAAAAATATAATTGCTTTTTTAACCTGAAGACTATTGCTTATTATTCTAGCATAAAGGCTAGAACACACAATTGCTTTTTAATTTGAAGGCTGCTTTAGCCATCTCAAGGCTGCTCCCAACAGTCTGAGAGATGAAAGTCCTCAATATTAACATAGGAAACTTACTCAAAATAATCATGGTCGGAAAATGTCTGCATTCTTGTGAGATGCTGTGCTCTCTGTCTTCCACCATTGGCAGTTCAAACATAGGAGTAGAGTTCAGAGGTCTTTATTGTTCAAAGATAAACGACCCTCATTTTTGAACTTCAATTCATTTTTAATTTTAATTTTATTTCATACACGTGTAGACGGTTCCCTGTCCCTCTGCATTTAAAGAAACTACACAGTACAATGCTGTTAATTCTTTAAGTAACATTTATAATATGAAGTAACTCTCCCTTCCTTAAACATTCTAAATTAACCTTTATGTACTGGGGAAAGAAAAGAAAGGAAGAACCAAATTAGACAGAAGCCCTGAATACATGTTTGAGAAAACAAACAAATGACAGCCAATGTGCAGAACTGTGCTTACAATCCTGAAGCTGATGTACCCAATCTCCTCTGATTAGAAGACCTGCTTATTACTTGTTTGGGAGACTGCCTGGGAATGTAATGCTGTTCTTTTTAAAGATTAAGAAAAAATTTAGAATCTGAAAGAAAGGTCTTTCCAGAAAGATTTGGAAGTTGTGAAGCACATAGGTCCCTGAGAGTCTGTAACGTGTCCTGTGCTGATGGATTTTTGTACTCACTACGTGCATGTGTGCATATTTGAAGTTCCAGATGTAGCACTGCACATTGGAGGGACTGTTTGCATTTTCCCACACAGGAAGGAGCTGGATCTTCACTGTCTAGCCTATAGAAATGTTCACTAAAAATAAGTTAACAACCCAAACGTCAGCCCCTGAACCAAAAATCAGGCAAAGGAGGATACAGATTGGCTGTTCCAAAGTTAGAAGCCAGCCACCAGGCACTGTTTGTCCTGCGGGACAGGATCAAACCATCCTCCTACTTGTTGATCAAAAGCGCTTTAGCTGAGGCCCATCTCCAGCCAAGCTGGGACTCACTCAATTTGAGGAGACATCTCCAAGTGAGTGCATGTATTCCTCAAGGGAAGATGTATTTCAAATTGTACTTGACTTACATTGCTTCCAAAAAACCTGGGAAAACAGGAAAGGTTGTTCAGACACAAATACCTGTACTTGTTAGGGAAACCTTCCTGGTGGGGGGACTTGTCAAGGGTCCAGTAGTGTTGTAGACAAAAGCATCCTGTGGGTGTGGTTTTAAGAACATGTTTTGTTTTGGTTCCAACTTAGATGGCACGGATCTTATTAAAAGGGATTTTGACATGTTAGAAGGAGTTAGGGAGCTCTCATCTTCCTCTACACCAGAGAGTTGATTTGAAGAATTGAACAAGCCACTACTGAAACACTTCCTAATATGCCTGACTGGCACTGCAATTGTGAGAGTAGCTGGCGGAGCATCTAAGAATAAGTCATTATATGGTACCCAGGCTTTGATTTTCTCAGCAGTAAAGTGAGACCTAATGGTAATAATGTCTCGGTCAGAATTTAACTAATATAACATCTGGCCTCTGAAGGATGTCAGGCACAAGAGAGAAAACATCAGAGGCTCATCCCCAAAAGGTAACTTGTCTCTAGACTCTGGGGTCTGTGAGGACGTCTGATCAATTTTGCTGTACCCACTTGCCTTAGCCTGCCATACCACATAGAGGAAACATAAAGTGATTGATGAAGAAAGCTACAGTTCCTGTGATTGGAGGTTGTGAACTTGGTCTTTTAGGGTCAGATAAAGTTAGCATGGTAGAAAGAAATGTCATGTCAGGGGAACCCATGAGGGGAACGATATAAAAGAGCTGGGTGGGTGTCCAGTAGAACAAAGGTCCTGCATTTCTAGAAATAATCTGCCACAACTAAGAAGAAATAGAGTCAAGAAATATTCCTGGCCAGGAGAACAAAAACCTCAATTCAGATTAGAATTCTGGAATAAAGGGGGGAGTTGAGGAGGGCTCTGTGTTGTAAATATAACTTGTTTCGATCTAGCATAAATAGCATTGTATGTTTAATTTTAGAATATGCCCTAAGTGTATATTTATCCCCTGATGTGATGGCACCCTTCAAGACAAAGTAAAAAGTAAGCTTTTGCTAGCCATGTTGGAAGGGTCTCTAAATGCCAGGCCCTGTGTTCACAAAGGAGTGAATAGACCCATAGATATTTTATGCAGGCACAGAGATTTGTGATGTTTTTGAAATAGGTGTTTGAAATCTAAGAAGGGTTGTTGGTTAAACTTTTTAATAAAATGGGCAAGAAGGAATGAAGAAGAACAGAATAAAGAAGGGAGAGCTGGAAGCAAGAAAGAGAAGGAGACAGAGAGGAAAGGAAAGAAGTAGGGAGACTGGGAGGATGAAGTGTGGAAGGAAAGACAAAGTGGAGCCCAGGAAAGGGGGAAGCCAGAAAAAGAGGATTTCATCTGAAAACGTTGGGGACACTTAACTAAAATCAGCAAAACCAAAACAAGCCCCTCGACCCCTGTCCTTATTAGACTGCCTTCTAGGGAAGCAAGGTGACAGTGAAAAACCCAGCAAGGCAGAACTGTTTTTAATGAGCTCAGATTCATGAAAGCCTCGAGACTTATGTGTGTACCTCCGGTACAATGAGATTCATTATGGTGGCGGGGTGTAGGAACAGTGTAGCAGTTAAAGAGGCCAGTGCGTTCTGTAAATCAGATGAAAGTGAATCATCCACCCACCAGCTCTCGCACCCCCCAAGCGATATCAGACACAAGAGCATAAGACTTAGGGTGCTCTGGGATTAAAAAACGACATAGCACCAGGTAGGAATGCACAAAAGGTACAACCAGAAGCAAAGCGTGGAAGAAACAAACTGTGGCAGCTCCACATAAAGGACCAGCCATGTTGAAGACTAGAAGGCGGGTGATAGCGGGGTCCATGCAAATCGATGCCCCGATCAACGAGAATGCAGTGCAAGCAGCGTTGCAACCGGTTTACTGGGAAACTGGCATGCAGATTCTCACATATACACGAAGGACAAAAAGACTAGGAACAGGGAACTTATGGCGTAGGTTGTGAGAAACAAGAATCCAGGGGCGGTTCTAGCAGACACCACGTCATGCTTTAAGTGACTAAAAAGAGACACAAAAAATTGAAAAGTAATAAATAAATGAGTAATAAATAAATAAATAAATAAGGGCAGAAAGATAAAGAATTAAAAAATAAAAGGTGTGTAGAACTATCAGAGAAAGTGAGGGACTTATCCCTGAATAGAAAAGAAAGTCAGAGCCAGACTCCAACAAGATGGCACACAGTGTTCCCAGACATAGGCGAAAGTGTTCTCTGGGGTTTAAGATGGCTTAATGAGAAAAAACACAGTGTGAGGATGGGAAGGTGGTCATGCCAACCCAGATGCTTGATTTTGGAGGGGACGTTAGAGCCCAGCTAAGCAGGCCTAGGTGAAAGTGTATGCACCCCAGCCCACATTATTTAGCCTCCAAATGGAAGAGGTTTCCGGGAACCACCACTGGAGGGGTAAAGCCAGTTTGTCCTCCAGCAGGTAGGATTAGTTAAGGTTAAGCTTCTAGTAACCAGGAAAGGCTCCAGGCGCCACATCAGAGGACTGGCGGAAGTGGGTGTCCGAGCCGCCACCAGGGGCGCCCTTCTGAGGGACGTGAAGGAAGCTCATAGGCCCTGAGGCAAAACAGGAAGTGGAGCCTGGGAGCAAAAGGCGCGAGCAGGGCGAGGAGAGAAGGCGAGGACCAGAAGGGCCGCTTCTGAGAGGCTCAGCCCCACTGGATTCTGAAGGGCTGGAATCTCGGGTAACTAACCCACTGGGGGCATGGAGGAATATGATCTTCATATTCTTCTGCCTTTCTTCTTCCCCTCTCTCCTGGTCGGGTGCCCATGGCCTTCATTTTTTCAGGCCTCTTCAAGGCAAAGCCTGCTGGAGATGGAACGGCACAGAGGCGTGCCCCCGCCCCCACCCGGGCCTTGGCCTCCTCCACAGGCTCTGTCCAGCCTCAGGGCCCTGCCCCAACCCCCTTCAGAGAGCAAACTATCTCAGGTTACCTGCGGGTCTGGGACTCTGCCAGAGCAGATGGGGCAGGCAGAGGGAGAGGGAAGGGAGGGGCCATTCTCACCAGCCCCAACTGGGCATGGAAAGGTTGAGAGGACTCTGACGATTGTTGGATGACTGGGGGAGTTGAATGTGTGCGTTTGACTAAGAAGAGGGCGTGCATTGAGGCCACGGAGCGGAGTCTACCAGATAGTTTGTCTTTGGGCTGGGTCAGGGCTGGGACTCCCACACGAGGCGTCCACAAAAACCTGTCAGGCATAGCAAGTGGGGGGAAGGAAATGTAATTAATGTGATGATGGATATTATTTGTTTGTTTGTTTGTTTGTTTGAAAATGAGAAAAAACATTGGGGAAAATCTGGATGGATTTTGTGAGAAAACTGTTTAAAGGCCAGCATGACACTTATTAGCCTCCGGTTGGCCTCAGTCATGATCCCGCCTACTGCAGGCATCTGGGTGAGAGGTTTTGGTACAGAGCCAGTGTCCACTGCCTTCAGAAGAACAATGATTTCATGGGAAGGGAGGAAGGCTCGCGGGGAGGGGGGGACAAAAAGGGGTTGCTCGGTGGAAAGGGGGAGCAAAGGAGTAATTAAGACTGTAGTGAGGAAACTTGAATGGAGGGTGAAAGGAAAAACTGAGTACTTGTGGGTATCCATGAGACCGCTGAGTACTTGGTGCATATTTTTTACCATGTGGAAAGTGAACAAATGGGAGGCGCCTAGGAAGACGATTGCCTTCCAGTGTCCAGGATTTCGTGATTGCAGAGGCAGACCTGGGGCTGCTGGTGCTTAACCCTGGAAATGGGATGTGTGGAGGAGTCTGAGCTTACACTGACTGGCATGGAGCCAGTGCCAAGAGGTTGTTGGCGGAGGAGTGCTGGTGAGGGAGACAACATGAGGAAGACTGAGACTGTGTGGTATAAATGGGAGATGGAGGGCCAAGAAACCGGCAGAGAAAAAGTGATGCTGAGGTGACTGCTGGAGAAGGTGCTACGCCCCCAGAGCAGTGTGCTTAGCTTGTTTGGTTGCTTGTTTTGCCTTGTTTTTAGTTTGTGTCTGGGAGTGGTTGTTTTGCTTTTTTGTTTGTTTGTTTGTTTGTTTGTTTTTGTTTTGGTAGGTTGGTTTTTAGTTTTAGATTTTTTCTTTTTTGTTTTTTTGTTTTTGGTTGTTTGGTTTTTTGTTTGTTCGTTCTTTGTTTTTGTTTTTTGTTTTTTTGGTTTTTTTGTTTTTGTTTTTTGTTTGTTTGTTTGTTTTTTGGTTTTTGTTTTTTTTGGTTTTTTTTTTTTTTTTTTTTTTTTTTTTTGTTTTTTTTTTTTTTTTTTTTTTTTTTTTTTTTTTTTTTTTTTTTTTTTTTTTTTTGTTTTTTTTTTTTTTTTTTTGGTTTTTGTTTTTTGTTTTTTGTTCTTGCTCAGGAAAAGAACAGTTACTTTAGGGCCATGGGGATACAGTGGGCTTTTTTCTGCTCTCAGCCTAAAACCATGGAACCCAAAGACAAACCAGCTGTTACCGTCGCCCTCCCACTTAGGAATATAACATGGGGAACAGGACTGCAGCAGCACTGCCTGTAATGGAACCTAGGCTCAGAGGACCTACAAGTCACGCCGGGCAGAGGCCACAGCCAGGCTCCAGGATCCAAGTCAGGTGGAAACCCATTCTTCCTAGCGTCTCGGTCTGTTGGTGTCCCAGTTGGGCTGCATCCTTTCCAGTATGGTGTCCGAGATGGTGAGGGGTCAGGTTCCCTTTGCACATGACTAGCAGGAGTCCTTCAAGCCCTATTGTAGGGAACAAGGAGGCCCTGCTGGCCTGTGGGTTCCTACAGAAGAGAACATAGTGCACCAATAAAGAGGCGTAGATTAGAGCTACAGAGCGACTGTCCCCATGAAACCCCTCAAACAGGCCAAGAGACCTCCTACCAAAGGAAGAGGTCGCCCAGTGAGAGTGTCATTGCCTGTGGAGCCTGAGTTTTGGTTGGAGAGAAGAGGGCACAGAGTAACCTGTGACCAGCCCCCTGCCACAGAATTGCAGTGGGAAGTTGGGGAAGGGTACCCTGAACTCAGTGGGCCCAAGTAGGAAAAAGACAACAGATGTCATATGGATGGAGGGTAGCACTTTGTTTTGCAGGAAGCAGAGATCTGGGGCATGGGGTGGAGGTGCGGTGGGTTGTGTTCAAAAAGTTTTATGGTGGGAAGTCCTCAGAATGGTGTGGGAATGTCTTGGATGAGGCTGGTGGGCAGGTGGGGAAGAATTCTGGTCTTTTTACAGCTGCGCTGAGAACCCTGTGTCCCAGCCTGGGAAGCTGTTCCCAAGGTCCCCTAGGAGGTAAGGAGACTCTGTCGCTAGAGTGGGAGGCTCCAACCAGTTACTGCCAAGACCACTGGGCTTTGCCTTAGGGTGAGTTCTGGCCTCCTAACCTGTTAGCCCAGCATGTTGCCTTGTCTTTGACAGCAAATATCACTTCTTCAGGGGCCTGAGTGTTCTCAGAGGCAGTTGAGCATAAGACTGGGAGGGGAGGGGTTCTGCAGAGGTCTTGAGTCCTGACATTCTAGATTCCTGCCATTGGCCTAACAGTTGCCACTCCCTCCTCCTCTCTGGAAGCAATCCTTACCTTGATCTCTGTCTCTCAGGAGAGGCCCCACGGATCAAAGTACATTACTGGCCCTCAGCACTTCCAATTCTCTCTGAACAGCAGTTGATGGGTTATCCTTCTGTGGACCTTCATGGGGCTTTCACCTCGTCCAACCCGTGAGTAGAAAGGGACCCGTGCAGCTGGCTAGCCTCTTGTGGTCTGTGTGTGTCCAGACCTGGGCTTGGTGCCACAGCAGCAGCAGGAGGAGGAGGAAGATGTTGGGAGAGGAGGGGAGGACGAGGGAGGTGGGGGGGAGAAGGCTGCAGATCAGACCTAAGGGTAAGGACAGAGCTCCTCTCCAGCTTTGGGAGTCCTCCTCTGAGACTGGTACAAAGGACTTAATTTTTTCAACATCCATTTCCAGAGGTCATTTTTGGCAGAGAGTATTCTGTATCTGTCACAGAGCAGAAAAAGCACCAGCCCAAAGCCTGCTGCCACCCAGTGGGCCTTTAACACATGGGCACTGTTTCTACACACAGCAGATGAGTGAGATGGAGGTCCTGAAGAAACCTAGGGACATGGTGGAGAGGGGCCACGGAGGCCAGGCAAAGTCCAGAGGCCAACAGAGAAATCCCCTGGATGTGCTCCGGGCTTGTCCTCATGATCTGTGGTGGTCTGGCAAAGTGTTGGCAAGCAACAGTCCCTGACAATGGAAGGGTCACCATATCTCTTTAGGGACTTTGTAGTATATTAAAAAGCAGACACTTACTGGATTCCCTTGATGCTCTTCTTCACTGCACATCAGAGATTAAAAAAAACTTGTACGGATTAATTTCTTAGGAAAAAAAAGGGGTTGTGGAAGGGAAAACAGACTGTGGGGACAAAGGGCATATCCATGCCACAAGGCCTAAGGTCTCCACAGGCCTTGAATCCCCCACCTCTGGTATTGCAAAACCCTGCCAGTCTCTCTCTACAGTGTTGCCTACCCAGCCAGGTGTTTAATTCCCCTTACCTCTTGTTTCCAGATACTCAAATATGATCCCAGGCACATGTACCCCACTGCTCACCACCATTCACTGAGCTACAGGTACCTGCAGAGAAGCAGGAGAGTTCCGGAAACCTGGGTGGGAGGAGCTAGGTTGCTGCAGGGCAGACCTTCTGAGCACTGGGAGTGGGCACTGGAGGCAGCTGGCTACGGAGGTCTTTTGTGCTTCTGAGAAGAGGTGTTGGATGCACAGCTCCTGTTCTCTTTTCACACCTGTTTCTCTGCAGGATCCGTGCCTCTGCCCAGGCCACCATAGAGGTCAGGAAACACTGGAGGCTGCCGGGCCCTCATGACTCTGAAGAACTCTTCATGGAACTGGCACCAGAGCCACAGATAAACAGGTAGCTGGCTTTTTGGATAGGAGCATGGGGGGGAGATGGATTGGGAGATGGGAGCTCTGGTAGGTGGTCATGGCTGGGCACATGGGGTTAGTTTGTGGTTGGAATGACTTTGGCTGGGTACACCAGTCTTAGGAGGCTGACTTCAGAGAGGGCACTTGGAGGATAATTCAGAGAACGCTAAGCATCTCAAGTTTGTGCCTAGCAGTAATTGGCTGGTGCCCTGCTGTCAAAAAGAGAAGGAGTCTGAGGCCTTCTGGGAGTTGCAGGACTTGCCCTAGAGCAGGCATATCCACTGCAAGAAAGGAACCAGTCTCCAGATTCCCCACCCAGCCCCACGTCCCTAGTCTATTGTTCACTGTCGTGGTGGAAATTTTTATTCCAAACCCCGAGTTTCTACCCCTGCCTTTGACCATTTAGGTCCTACACACAAATCCTTTATTTTACAATAAGCCTTAAACAGCACTAGAGCTGGGCAGACATCCCCCTCTACTCTATTAGAATCCACATTCGTAGATAAGCCCCAGTTTATTGTTTCATCTGGCTGCTGTTTTAACTCTAATTGGCCCAGCCCCGTTTCATGCACTCTCCATCCCATGATGGCTTCTCCCTCCTCCTTTGCCTTCTTCTCCTGGCCATGGTTCTCCTCAAGCCCCCCATGTCCAGGAATCCTAAAAGCCAGCCTATGTCCTTCTGCCGGCCATTGGCTGTCGGCATCTTTGTTTGCCAATCAGAAATAACTTGGGGGGCTGAGTGGAGGTGAGCAGTGTCATGCAGTGTCCTTGGTTCTGTGAGTCTCTCTGGGACAGCCAGACAGAGCCCCAATGCCCAGCATTCTGGCCCCAACGACATCAGGCCAACCCACGACACACTGTGATGGTCTGACGGAGACATAGAGATGGAACGAGATTTAGACCCCATTCTCAGGGGGATTTCAGTTCAGATGTGCGGCCTGGAGTCTTTCTTGCGATACATTTTACAAGCAGATCTCAAACCAGCCCATCAGGGCATTCTTTACTGAGCTGAAAGACTAAACTTCTAGTGTGTCACAAGGCAGCAAGGCTGGACTGGTGTGAGAGACAGAATGAGGTCCCACAAAGGAATCTAGGAGGCGTCACCCTGGACAGAACTGCTGGAACACACAGGGCAGAATGAAGCTGGGGAGGTGTGATGGGAATTGAGGAGGGAGACGAGACCTGTTGGGGAGAAGCACAAGTTCCTGTCTCAGCCCTTTCCACCCCTGAGAGAGACGTTTACAGGACCCCAGTACACATAGGCACATGGGCAATAGGCAGGCATACAAACCAAAACACAAAACATAATAAACTATGAAGAAATTTGCTTTAATACAAGTCCTTGGTATACATGTAATTTTGCCATTTTATTAAAAGATTTAAAAAAAGGTGCATGCCAAGGAGATGGTATACGTTTGTTTTTTACTCAAAGAGTTATATCTTGACTAAAAAGTTTGACACTGAGGAGCATAAAAGCATCTTCCTTGTTTCTCAGAGTTGATCAGTACCACCTTTAGTTTACGCTTGTCAGTGCCGAGGATGCTGTTCCAGGTAAATACGTGGTAGAATTGTAGAAGTGTGTTTAGGTCGTTTCAGAAATTATTAGAAACACTGTCCTAATCAAGCCAAAACCCATCTGGACAATTTTACACAGGCCTCGACTCGAAGGCTCAAACAACAGTTTTTAAAGTCAAACATTTTAAAAAACATGGTTAGGAACGACAGACAGAAAATATTAAAGGTTTTGTTTTCCACCGTTAAACCATATGTTTCTGTTAGAGCCCTCAAACAGGGCTCAAAACAACCCCTCAAACAGGGAAAGGAAACACTGATGCCTGAGGTTGTCCTATGACCATCACATACCTGCACAGCTCACAAACATGAGAATGTACACAAACACACACACACACACACACACACACACACACACACACACACACACACACACACACACACACACCCCACAGCATGGGGAGTAGGCCAGGGGAGTGGGTAGTGGAAAATCAAGAACTTTCCTGACATCAGGAAGGTTATATTTAGAGACCATGAGGCTTCACCACAGTAGGTTTTGCCATGGTGGAGGGAAATGAGGGGAAGGTGAGGCTGAGGTGAGGAATTCAAGGCAGAATAGGTCTGCCTGGTCTCAGTGACAAATGTTCACTCGTGGGAGATGAAGAAATGCGGGAGGGTCGGGAAAGGGTTGATGATCATTGGGTGGTCCTCATACCATCCTTTCTGCCTTCAGGTCTTACTTTAAGTCAGACAGTGAAGCCCTCCCAGCCCATCCGCGTTATTCAGACCCACCCGGCTGGCTCCCCTTCACCTCCTGTTGAGCATCTGTGCACCTCCTCTTGAACTTAAGGGACCTGGGAAGGGGTGCAGGCTCCTTCAAGCGCAAGTAGTTGATATTCTGTGGCTCATGTCTGAAATGCTTAAACGTTTTTGCCAAGCCTTGGGCATTTAACAAGCATCTGTGACTCTTCATAATGTAGATCAGTTCCTTAGCTTTGCATAGTATGTTCTTGGACCCCTATCCCTTGTCCCTTTGTGAGCTGGTGCTTTTTTAATGTACCTTCTATAGATAGCATTGTGCAATTTAATATGACCAACTGTTGGTGGGGGTTCTGGGTGGGTTAGTATACCATTTCTGCATTTGTTTTGTGATTGCATATGTACCTGAGCACTCCTGCATTTGTATGTGGACACATGAGAAGTTTCAACTTCTGTGTATTTGACAAATAATGTGCATTGGCAAGGAGGCATTGTCAGGTCTTCAATGTAACTGGGCTACACCTTCCCCAGTGGTCTCTCTTCTGGGACTCTGACACGCCACAAAGTTCAAAGCCTTAGCAGTGCTACCTAACTCCTTCATGCCTTCAAAACATGTACACAATTGAGACTCTCACACCTTACCAAGATGGGCTGTCAGCATGGAATTTAGCCTTGGCATCCTCTGAACCACAGCTTAGGTTTCTGGCCCCTGAGGAAAAATGCCAGAAGATTTTTCCCCCCATGATACTAGTCCCCCTCGGTCCCAGATGCTCTTTCAGCCCTATCTGACCAGCATCAAATTATCCTTGTAAAAGCAAAAATTTTCACTTTAGTGAATTGCTCTTATCTTGTTAAGTACGATTCATTCTTCAGCTCCAAAGGACCATATTAAGCACATCTTCTCAACTCAACATATCACACATGCAGCCCCAATGAAGGATTTTGAAGAATCATGTTTGTTTAAGAGGACCTTGTTTCTTGGTGTCCTCAGTACCTCTGGCTCTCATGTTCTTTCTGCCTCCCTTGTCCACAGGGTTTCCTGAGCTCTAAAGGGAGGTAATAGATAACAACAGACCATTTAGGTCTGAGTGTCCCAGGCTCTCTTATTCTCTGGATTATGTCTGGATGTGGGTGTCTGTATTTGTTCCCTTCTGCTGTAGGAGGAAGCTTTTCTGATGATGGCCGAGGAAGGCACTGACCTATGAGTATAGCCAAATGACACTAGGAGTCATTTTACTGCTACACGAAACAAAACAAAAACAATGGTATTTGCTTTTCCCCTTGGTCACTAGGTGATCTAATCTCAGGTTATTGTTATCCAAGCAGTGTCCAGTATGGATCCCATCTCAAGGAGTCAATCTTAAGTTAAATCAGATATTGGTTGGTTACTTCCACAAGATTTGTGCTGCAAATTGCACTAGTGTTATCTTGGAGGCAAGACAACCTTTTTTATGAATGAAAGGTTCTGTGGCTGGCTTGGTGTTTACATTTCTCCTTTGGTATCGTGCAAAGTACCTTCTTGTACCAGAGACACTAGAACGTATGGGTGAAGGCCCTATGTGTGTTGTTTCTCTGATTTCATTCTCAATCCACTTGTCACTTGTATATAGGAGGTTACTAATTTTGTGAGTTGATTTTTATCCAGCTACTTTGCTGAAAGTGTTTATCAGCCATGGGAGTTTTCTGGTGGAATTTAGGGTCACTTGCACACACTATCATATCATCTGCAAATAAAGATACTTTGACTTCATCCTTCCCCAGTTTTATACTTTTGATCTCCTATGCCTGTCTAATTGCTCTAGCTAACACTTCAAGTACTGTGTTGAATAGGGATGGAGACAAATGGACAACCTGTTCTTATTCCTGATTTTAGTGGAATTGCTTGGGGCTTCTCTCCATTGATGTTGGCTATGGGTTTGATGTAGGCTGCCTTTATTATGTTTAAGGATGCTCCTTATATTCCTTATCCCTTCAAGACTTTTATCATAAAGGGGTGTTTGATTTTGTCAAATGCTTTTTCAGAATCCAATGAGATAATACGTGTTTTTTTTTTCCTTTCAGTTTCTTTATATGGTGTATTACATTGACATATTTTTGTATGTTGAACTACATACAAAAATCAAGTAGGAGGAAACCTACTTGATATTGATGGATGGTAGTTTTGATTAGTTCTTGAATTAAGGTTGTGAGAAATTTATTGAGTACTTTTGTGTCAATATTCATCACTGAAATTGGTCTGAAGTTCTCTTTCTTTGTTGGGTCGTTGTGTGGTTTAGGTATAAGCATGATTGTGGCTTCATAGACCGAATTGGGTAGTGCTCCTTCTGATTCTATGTTGTGGAATAGGTTGGACAATATTGGTATGAGGTCTTCTGTGAAAGTCTGATAGTCCCACAGCTCCTTACTCCCAAACCCTGGGGGAGAGAGAGCTCATCGCCCAGACAGGTGGGCACTCCTGAGACTGCAGGGCAGGAGAGACCACCAATACTGCCCACCCCTGCCCACATCCCTGGCCCAAGAGGAAACTGTATAGGGCCTGTGGAAACAGGAAGATAGGGGTACGCAAGCTGCAGGTGCCCTGTGGTCCAGATGGCACCGGACCTGAAGGACCCAGTCAAACAGCTCTGCACCCAAATCAAGCGTGGGAGGGAGAGCTAGACCTTCAGAGGGGCAGATGCATTTATGAAGGCAGAGGAGACCCTCTCTGCCCACATTTCTGACTCTAGAGGAAAACGCCTAGCGCCATCTGGGCCCCCTGCGCAAAGGGACCCAGGAGCAGTAGGGAAGGGCCCTTCTGGTTGCTGCCCTCATGGAGAGCTGAAACCCAGCCCCGAGGAGCGACTTCAGGCCTGAGACCAGAGGCAAGACCAATTTTTCTGCTCCAAGTGACTGCCTGTTGGACTCAGGACACACAATGACCAAGTTCCTCTGGGACCAGTCACTTCTGGTTGCTAGCTGGAGCCTGAACCTCACTAATCCTGGCCCACAGCTCCCTGCTCCCCAACCCCATGGGAGAGAAAGATCATCACCCAGATAGGTAGGCGCTCATGAGACAGCAGGGCAGGAGAGACTTCCAGTACTGCACACCCTTGCTCACATCCCTGGCCCAAGAGGAAATTGTATGGGGCTTCTGGGAACAGGAAGATAGGGGCACTCAACCTGCAGAAGCTCTGCGGTCCATACTGCGCCCGGATCTGAAAGGACCCGGTCAAACAGCTCCCTGCACCAAAATCCCGTGGGAGGGAGAGCTAGACCTTCAGAGGGGCAGACATACTTGAGAAGGCAGAGGAGACTACTTTATGCCCACATTTCTGACTCTACAAGAAAACACCTAGTGCCATCTGGACCCCTGTGCACAGAGACCCGAGAGAAGGCAGGGCTGGCCCTTGTGGTTGCTGCTTCCATGGAGAGCTGAGCTTTACCATTTAGGGCTGGATTTGTAGAAAGATATTGTGTAAGTATGGTTTTGTCATGGAATATCTTAGTTTCTCCATCTATGTTAATTGAGGGTTTTGCTGGATACAGTAGATAGGCTGGCATTTGTGTTCTCTTAGGTCTGTTCCCATGACATCTCTGAAAGGATCAGGAAAACAGCTTTCATAGTCTCTGGTGAGAAGTCCGTGTGATTCTGATAGGTCTGCCTTTGTCATGTTACTTGCAAATTTCCCCTTACTGCTTTTAATATTCTTTCTTTGTTTTGTGCATTTGGTGTTTTGACTAAGCAATTATGTGACAAAGGACTTTCTTTTCTGGTCCAATCTATTTGGAGTTCTGTATTTCTGTATGTTTAGCAAACACTTTTCTTTTTACCAGAAAGAAGTTTTCTTCTATGATTTTTTAAAATGTTTACTGGTCCTTTGATGGGAGGACTCTCTTCTATTTCTATTATCCTTATGTTTGATCTTCTCATTGAGTCCAGGAAAATTTCATGTAATGTTTTGGACCAAGTAGAACTTTTCTGTTTTACATTAAAAACCGTTGTATCGAAATGATTTCTATGGAATCTTCTGCTCCTGAGATTCTCTTCTATCTCTTGTATCTGTTGGTGATGCTTAGAAAATCAAAAGGGAAAAGATCCTATCTTTTCCTTTGATTTTCTATATCCATGGTTGTCTCCCCTTTGTGCTTTAATTCTTCAGAATTTCCATAGAAAATTCCTTCACCTGTTTGATTGTGTTTTCCGGTAATTCTTTCAGGGATTTTTGTGTTTCCTCTATAGAGTTCTACTTGTTTATTTCTGTTTCAAACCTAAGGATTAGAAATAGAAGAGAGTTCTTTATGTCTTTCTTGAAGTCCTCCATCATCTGACAAAATGATTTTAAAAGATCTTGCTTTTTCTGGGTGTTTGGAATTCAGTGTTTGCTTTGGTGGAGAATTGGGCTCCAATGATGCCATCAAATAGTCTTGGTTTCTGTTGAAAGGGTTCCTCATAATTGCCTCTCGCCATCAAATGTCTCTGGTGTTTTTGTTCTGCTATTTCTGACAGTGGCTAGATTGTCTTATAGGCCTGTGTGTCAGGAGTGCTGTAGACCTGTTTTCCTGTTTTCTTTCAGCCAGTTATGGGAACAGAGTGTTCTGCTTTCAGGCGTGTAGTCTTTCCTATCTACTGGTCTGCAGCTGTTCCTGTGGGCCTGTGTCCTGAGTCCACAAGGCAGGTCACTTGGAGCAGGAAAATTGGTCTTACCTCTGGTCTCGGGCCTGAAGTCGCTCCTCGGGGCTGGATTTCAGCTCTCCATGGAAGCAGCAACCACAAGGGCCAGCCCTGCCTTCTCTCGGGTCTCTGTGCACAGGGGTCCAGATGGCACTAGGTGTTTTCTTGTAGAGTCAGAAATGTGGGCATAAAGTAGTCTCCTCTGCCTTCTCAAGTATGTCTGCCCCTCTGAAGGTCTAGCTCTCCCTCCCACGGGATTTTGGTGCAGGGAGCTGTTTGACCGGGTCCTTTCAGATCCGGGCGCAGTATGGACCGCAGAGCTTCTGCAGGTTGAGTGCCCCTATCTTCCTGTTCCCAGAAGCCCCATACAATTTCCTCTTGGGCCAGGGATGTGAGCAAGGGTGTGCAGTACTGGAAGTCTCCTGCCCTGCTGTCTCATGAGCCTACCTATCTGGGTGATGATCTTTTCTCCCATGGGGTTGGGGAGCAGGGAGCTGTGGGCCAGGATTAGTGAGGTTCAGGCTCCAGCTAGCAACCAGAAGTGACTGGTCCCAGAGGAACTTTGTCATTGTGTGTCCTGAGTCCAACAGGCAGTCACTTGGAGCAGAAAAATTGGTCTTGCCTCTGGTCTCAGGCCTGAAGTCGCTCCTCGGGGCTGGGTTTCAGCTCTCCATGAGGGCAGCAACCAGAAGGGCCTGCCCCGCCTTCTCTCGGGTCCCTGTGCACAGGGGGCCCAGATGGCGCTAGGCGTTTTCCTCTAGAGTCAGAAATGTGGGCAGAGAGTAGTCTCCTCTGCCTTCGCAAGTGTATCTGCCCCTCTGAAGGTCTAGCTCTCCCTCCCACGCGATTTGGGTGCAGAGAGCTGTTTGACTGGGTCCCTTCAGGTCCGGTGCCATCTGGACCACAGGGCACCTGCAGCTTGCGTACCCCTATCTTCCTGTTTCCACAGGCCCTATACAGTTTCCTCTTGGGCCAGGGATGTGGGCAGGGGTGGGCAGTATTGGTGGTCTCTCCTGCCCTGCAGTCTCAGGAGTGCCCACCTGTCTGGGCGATGAGCTCTCTCTCCCCCAGGGTTTGGGAGTAAGGAGCTGTGGGACTATCAGACTTTCACAGAAGACCTCATACCAATATTGTCCAACCTATTCCACAACATAGAATCAGAAGGAGCACTACCCAATTCGGTCTATGAAGCCACAATCATGCTTATACCTAAACCACACAACGACCCAACAAAGAAAGAGAACTTAAGACAAATTTCAGTGATGAAAATTGACACAAAAGTACTCAATAAATTTCTCACAACCTTAATTCAAGAACTAATCAAAACTACTATCCATCAATATCAAGTAGGTTTCCCTACTTGATTTTTTGTATAGTTCAACATACAAAAAATATGTCAATGTAATACACCATATAAAGAAACTGAAAGGAAAAAAAAAACACGTATTATCTCATTGATTCTGAAAAGCATTTGACAAAATCAAACACCCCTTTATGATAAAAGTCTTGAAGGGATAAGGAATATAAGGAGCATCCTTAAACATAATAAAGGCAGCCTACATCAAACCCATAGCCAACATCAATGGAGAGAAGCCCCTAAGCAATTCCACTAAAATCAGGAATAAGAACAGGTTGTCCATTTGTCTCCATCCTATTCAACACAGTACTTGAAGTGTTAGCTGGAGCAATTAGACAGGCATAGGAGATCAAAAGTATAAAACTGGGGAAGGATGAAGTCAAAGTATCTTTATTTGCAGATGATATGATAGTGTGTGCAAGTGACCCTAAATTCCACCAGAAAACTCCCATGGCTGATAAACACTTTCAGCAAAGTAGCTGGATAAAAAATCAACTCACAAAATTAGTAACCCTCCTATATACAAGTGACAAGTGGATTGAGAATGAAATCAGAGAAACAACACACATAGGGCCTTCACCCATACGTTCTAGTGTCTCTGGTACAAGAAGGTACTTTGCACGATACCAAAGGAGAAATGTAAACACCAAGCCAGCCACAGAACCTTTCATTCATAAGGTTGTCTTGCCTCCAAGATAACACTAGTGCAATTTGCAGGCACAAATCTTGTGGAAGTAACCAACCAATATCTGATTTGACTTAAGATTGACTCCTTGAGATGGGATCCATACTGGACACTGCTTGGATAACAATAACCTGAGATTAGATCACCTAGTGACCAAGGGGAAAAGCAAATACCATTGTTTTTGTTTTGTTTCGTGTAGCAGTAAAATGACTCCTAGTGTCATTTGGCTATACTCATAGGTCAGTGCCTTCCTCGGCCATCATCAGAAAAGCTTCCTCCTACAGCAGAAGGGAACAAATACAGACACCCACATCCAGACATAATCCAGAGAATAAGAGAGCCTGGGACACTCAGACCTAAATGGTCTGTTGTTATCTATTACCTCCCTTTAGAGCTCAGGAAACCCTGTGGACAAGGGAGGCAGAAAGAACATGAGAGCCAGAGGTACTGAGGACACCAAGAAAACAAGGTCCTCTTAAACAAACATGATTCTTCAAAATCCTTCATTGGGGCTGCATGTGTGATATGTTGAGTTGAGAAGATGTGCTTAATATAGTCCTTTGGAGCTGAAGAATGAATCGTACTTAACAAGATAAGAGCACCACTAAAGTGAAAATTTTGCTTTACAAGGATAATTGATGCTGGTCAGATAGGGCTGAAAGAGCATCTGGGACCGAGGGGACTAGTATCATGGGGGGCAAAATCTTCTGGCATTTTTTCCTCGGGGCCAGAAACCTAAGCTGTGGTTCAGAGGATGCCAAGGCTAAATTCCATGCTGACAGCCCATCTTGGTAAGGTGTGAGAGTCTCAATTGTAGTACATGTTTTGAAGGCATGAAGGAGTTGGGTAGCACTGCTAAGGCTTTGAACTTGTGGCGGCGTCAGAGTCCCAGAAGAGAGACCACTGGGGAAGGTGTAGCCCGTTACATTGAAGACCTGGACAATGCCTCCTGCCAATGCTTTATTATTTGTTCAAATACACAAGTTGAAACTTCTCATGTGTCCACATACAAATACGGGAGTGCTCAGGTACATATGCAATCACAAAACAAATGCAGAAAATGGTATACTAACCCACTCAGAACCCCACCAACAGACTGGTCATATTAAATTGCACAATGCTATCTATAGAAGGTACATTAAAAAGCACCAGCTCACAAAGGGACAAGGGATAGGGGTCCAAGAACATACTATGCAAGCTAAGGAACTGATCTACATTATGAAGAGTCTGGATGCTTGTTAAATGCCCGAAGGCTTACAAAGCACGTTTAAGCATTTCAGACATGAGCCACACAGAATATCAACTACTTGGTGCTTGAAGGAGCCTGCACCCCTTCCCAGGTCCCTTAAGTTCAAGAGGGAGGTGCACTCCAGATGCTCAACAGGAGGTGAAGGGAGCCAGCCGTGGGTCTGAATAACGCTGGATGGGCTGGGAGGCTTCACTGCTCCGACTTCAAGCAAGACCTGAAGGCAGAAAGGATGGTATGAGGACCACCTAATGATCATCAATCCCTTTCCCGACCCTCCCGCATTTCTTCATCTCCCACGAGTGAACATTTGTCACTGAGACCACAGGGCAGACCTATTCCTGCCTGAATTCCTCACCTCCAGCCTCACCTTCCCTCATTCCTCCACCATGGCCACAAACCTACTGTGGTGAAGCTCATGGTCTCTAAATATAACCTTCCTGATGTCAGGAAAGTTCCTTGACTTTCCACTACCCACTCCTCCTGGCCTACTCCCATGCTGTGGGGTGTGTGTGTGTGTGTGTGTGTGTGTGTGTGTGTGTGTGTGTGTGTGTGTGTGTGTGTGTGTGTGTTTGTGTACATTCTCATGTTTGTGAGCGTGTGCAGGTATGTGATGGTCATAGGACAACCTCAGGCATCAGTGTTTCCTTTCCTGTTTGAGGGTTGTTTTGAGCCCTGTTTGAGGGCTCTAACAGAAACATATGGTTTAACGGTGGAAAACAAAACCTTTTAATATTTTCTGTCTGTCGTTCCTAACCATGTTTTAAAATGTTTGACTTTAAAAACTGTTGTTTGAGCTGCCGAGTCGAGGCCTGTGTAAAATTGTCAGATGGGTTTTGGCTTGGGATTAGGACAGTGTTTCTAACAATTTCTGAAACGACCCTAAACACACTTCTACAATTCTGTACTACGTATTTACCTGGAACAGCATCCTCGGCACTGACAAGCGTAAACTAAAGGTACTGATCAACTCTGAGAAACAAGGAAGATGCTTTATGCTCCTCAGTGTCAAACTTTTAGTCAAGATATAACTCTTTGAGTAAAAACAAACGAGCACACCCATCTCCTTGGCATGCACCTTTTAAATCTTTAATAAATGGCAAAATTACATGTATACCAAGGACTTGTATTAAAGCAAATTTCTTCATAGTTTATTATGTTTGCATGTTTTGCTTGTATGCCTGCCTATTGCCTATGTGCCTATGTGTACTGGGGTCCTGTAAACGTCTCTCAGGTGGAAAGGGGTTGTGAGACAGGAAACTTTAAGAAGCCCTGGCCTAGGTCTCGTCTCCCTCCCTCGCCAGACCCCTGTGATCAGCCACCTCCCCAGCTTCATTCTGCCCCGTGTGTTCCAGCAGTTCTGTCCAGGGTGACGTCCTCCTAGATTCCCTAGACCCTATCTGTCTCTGTGCACAATCAGGTCCAGCCTTGCTGCCCAGACACACTAGAAGTTTAGTTCCCTTCTCAGCTCATAAAGCACTTGCCCTCTGGATGGGTCATTTGAGATCTGCTTGTAAAATGTATCGCAAGAAAGACTCCAGGCCGCACATCTGAACTGAAATCCCCCTGAGAATGGGGTCTAAATCTCGTTCCATCTCTATGTCTCCGTCAGACCATCACAGTGTGTCGTGGGTTGGCCTGATGCTGCCTGTATTGTAATGCTAGTATTGGGCCCCCAAGACCTGGCTGTCCCAGAGAGGAGAGACTCTGCATGTAGAACCAAGTGACACCGTATGACACTGCTCGCCTCCTCCACCAGCCCCCCAAGTTATTTCTGATTGGCAAACAAAGATGCCGACAGCCAGTAGCCGGGCAGAAGGGACATAGGCTGGCTTTTAGGATTCCCGGACATGGGGGTTTGAGGAGAACCATGACGGGAGAAGAAGGCAAAGGAGGAGGGAGAAGCCATCATGGGATGGGAGAGTCATGAAATCGGGGCTGGCCAATTAGAGTTAAGAGCAGCCCAGATGAAACAGTAATAACTGGGGCTTATCTACAGGAACGTGGATTCTAATAGAGTAGAGGGTGGATGTCTGCCCAGCTCTAGTGCTGTTTAAGGCTTATTGTAAATATAAAGTTTGTGTGTAGGACCTAAATGGTCAAAGGCAGGGTAGAAACTCGGGGTTTGGAATAAAAATTTCCACCACGACAGTGAACAATAGACTGGGGACGTGGGGCTGGGTGGGGAATCTGGGAGCCTGGTTCTATTTCTTGCAGTGGATATGCTGCCTGCTCTAGGGCAAGTCCCTGCAACTCCCCGAGGGCCTCAGACTCCTTCTCTTTTGACAGCAGGGCACCAGCCAATTACTGCTAGGCACAAAACTTGAGATGCTTAGCGTTCTCTGAATTATCCTCCAAGTGCCCTCTCTGAAGTCAGCCTCATAAGACTGGTGTACCCAGCCCAAAGTCATTCCAACCACAAACTAACCCCATGTACCCAGCCATGACCACCTTACCACAGAGCTCCCATCTCCCAACTATCTCCACCCCCATGCTCCTATCCAAGAAGCCAGCTACCTGTTTATCTGTGGCTCTGGTGCCAGTTCCATGAAGAGTTCTTCAGAGTCATGAGGGCTTCGGCAGCCTCCAGTGTTTCCTGACACTCTATGGTGGCCTGGTCAGAGGCACCGGATCCCTGCAGAGAAACAGGTGTGAAGAGAACAGGAGCTGTGCATCCAACACCTCTTCTCAGAAGCACAAAAGACCTCTCCGTAGCCAGCTGCCTCCAGTGCCCACTCCCAGTGCTCAGAAGGTCTGGCCTGCACAGCAACCTAGCTCCTCCCACCCAGGTTTCCGGAACTCTCCTGCTTCTCTGCAGGTACCTGTAGCTCCAGTGAATGGTGGTGAGCAGTGGAGGTACATGGCACGGGGATCATATTTGAGTATCTGGAAACAAGAGGTAAGGGAATTAAACACCTGGCTGGGTAGGCAGCACCTGTAGAGAGAGACTGGCAGGGTTTTGCAATACCAGAGGGTGGGGATTCAAAGGCCTGTGGAGACCTTAGGCCTTGTGGCATGGATATGCCCTTTGTCCCGCACAGTCTGTTTTCCCTTCCACAACCCCCTAACACATTTTTTTCCTAAGAAATTAATCCGTACAAGTTTTTTTTTTAAATCTCTCCCAGATATGCAGTGAAGAAGACATCAGGGAACCGCAAGTGTCTGCCTTTTAATATACTGCAAAGTCCCTAAAGAGATATGGTGACCTTCCATTGTCAGGGACTGTTGCTTGCCAGCACTTTGCCAGACCACCACAGATCATGAG
Source organism: Rattus rattus (assembly GCF_011064425.1). Taxonomy (NCBI): domain Eukaryota; kingdom Metazoa; phylum Chordata; class Mammalia; order Rodentia; family Muridae; genus Rattus; species Rattus rattus. Next base: position 95,994,420 of record NC_046172.1, read on the forward strand.
GGACAAGCCCGGAGCACATCCAGGGGGATTTCTCTGTTGGCCTCTGGACTTTGCCCTGGGCCTCCGTGGCCCTCTCCACCATGTCCCTAGGTTTCTTCAGGACCCTCCCATCTCACTCATCTGCTGTGTGTAGAGAAACAGTGCCCATGTGTTAAAGGCCCACTGGGTGGCAGCAGGCTTTGGGCTGGTGCTTTTTTCTATGTGACAGATACAGAATACTCTCGCCAAAATGACCTCTAGGAAATGGATGCTTGAAAAAAATTAAGTCACTTGTACCAAGTCTCCAGAGGAGGGACTCCCAAAGCTGGAGAGGAGCTCTGTCCTTACCCTTAGGTCTGATCTGCAGCCTTCTCCCCCCACCTCCCCTCGTCCTCCTCTCTCCCAACATCTTCCTCCTCCTCCTGCTGCTGCTATGGCACCAAGCCCAGGTCTGGACACACACAGACACAAGACACAGCCAGCTGCACGGTCCCTTTCTACTCACGGGTTGGACGAGGTGAAAGCCCCATGAAGGTCCACAGAAGGAGGAGGACCCATCAACTGCTGTTCCGAGAGAGGTGGAAGTGCTGAGGGCCAGCAATGTACTTGAGATCCGTGGGCGCTCTCCTGTAGAGACAGAGATCAAAGGTAGGGATTGCTTCCAGAGAGGAGGAGGGAGTGGCAACTGTTAGGCCAATGGCAGGAATCTAGAATGTCAGGACTCTGAAGACCTCTGCAGAACCCCTCCCCTCCAGTCTTATGCTCAACTGCCTCTGAGAACACTCAGGCCCCTGAAGAAGTGACATTTCTCCATGTCAGCACAAGGCAACATGCTGGCCAACAGGTTAGAGGCCAGAACCCTGACTTTAAGGCAAAGTCGAAAGGGGTCTTGGCAGTAACTGGTTGGAGCCTCCCACTCTAGCGACAGAGTCTCCTTACCTCCTGGGGACCTTTGGGGAGCAAGTCTTCAGGCTGGGACACAGGGTTCTCCTTTGCAGCTGTAAAAGACCAAGAATTCTTCCCCACCGGCTGCCCACCAGCCTCATCCGAAGACATTCAACACCATTCTGAGGACTTCCCACCATAAAACTTTTTGAACACAACCCACCGCACCTCCACCCCATGCCCCAGATCTCTGCTTCCTGCAAACAAGTGCTACCCTCCATTCATATGACATCTGGGTGTCTTTTTCCTACTTGGGCCCACTGAGATTCAGGGTACCCTTCCCCAACTTCCCACTGCAATTCTGTGGCAGGGCTGGTCACAGGGTTACTCATGCCCTGCTTCTCTCCAACCAAACTCAGGCTCCTTCCACAGGCAATGACACTCACTGCGACCTCTTCCTTTGGTAGAGGTCTTCTTGGCCTGTTTGAGGGGTTTGCGGGGGACAGTCGTTCTTGGTAGTCGAATCTGGCGTCTCTTTATTGGTGCACTATGCCCCTTCTTCTCAGAACCCACAGCCAGCAGGGCCTCTCCTTGTTCCCTACAATAGGGGTTTGAAGGACTCCTGCTAGTCATGTGCAAAGGGAACCTGACCCCCTCACCATCTCGGACACCATACTGGAAAGGATGCAGCCCAACTGGGACACCAGCAGACCCGAGACTGGGAAGAATGGGTTTCCCACCTGACTTGGATCCTGGAGCCACAACTGTGGCCTCTGCCGGCGTGACTTGTATGTCCTCTGAGCCTAGGTTCCATTACAGGCAGTGCTGCTGCAGTCCTGTTCCCCATGTTATATTCCGAAGTGGAGGGCCGGCAGGTAACAGCTGGTTTGTCTTTGGGTTCCATGGTTCTTAGGCTGAGAGCAGAAAGCCCACTGTATCCCCATGGCCCTAAAGTAACTGTTCTTTCCTGAGCAGAACCAAAAACAAAACAAAACCAAAAACCAAAAACAAAGCACGAACAAACAAAAAAAAACAACCAAAAAAACAAAAAAACAAAAACAAAGAACGAACAAACAAACAAACAAAAAAAACCAAACAACCAAAACCACAAAAAACAAAAACAAAAAACGAACAAAAAAACAAAAAAACAAACAAAAACAAATAACGAGCAAACAAAAAAAACCCCAAACAACCAAAAAAACAAAAAACAAAAACAAAGAACGAACAAACAAAAAAACCAAACAACCAAAAAACAAAAAACAAAAAGAAAGAACGAACAAACGAAAAAACCAAACGACCAAAACAAACAAACAAACAAACAAACAAACAAAAAAGCAAAAACAACCACTCCCCAGACACAAAACCAAAAAACAAGGCAAAACAAGCAACCAAACAAGCGAAGTACACTGGCTCTGGGGGCGAGCACCTTCTCCAGCACGGTCACCTCCAGCATCACTTTATTCTCTGCCAGTTTTCTTCGGCCTCCATCTCCCATTTATACTCACACAGTCTCAGTCTTCCTCATGTTGTCTCCCTCACCAGCACCTCCCGCCAACAACCTCTTGGCACTGGCTCCATTACCCAGTCGGTCTGCTCAGACTCACTCCACACATCCCATTTCCAGGGTTACACCAGCAGCCCCAGGTCTGCCTCGGCAATCACGAGAAATCCTGGACACTGGAAGGCAATCGTCTTCCTGGTGCCTCCCATTTGTTCACTCCCCACATGGTAAAAATATGCACCAAGTACTCAGCGGTCTCGCGGATACCCGCACCAAGTACTCAGTTTTTCCTTTCACCCTCCATTCAAGTTTTCCTCACACCACAGTCTTAATTACTCCTTTGCTCCCCCTTTCCACCGATAACCCTTTTGTCCCCCTCCCCGCGAGCCTTCCCTCCCCGCCCATGAAATCATATTGTTCTTCTGAAGGCAGTGGACACTGGCTCTGTACCTAAAAACCTCTCACCCAGATACCTGCGGTAGGCGGGATCATGACTGAGGCCAACCGGGGCTAATAAGTGTCATGCTGGCCTTTAAACAGTTTTCTCACAAAATCCATCCAGATTTTCCCAATGTTTTTTTCTCATTTTCAAACAAACAAACAAACAAACAAATAATATCCATCATCGTCATTAATTACCATTTCCTTCCTCCCCACTTCGCTATGCCTGACAGGTTTTTGTGGACGCCCGTGTGGAGTCCCAGCCCCTGACCTAGCCCAAAGACAAACTATCTGGTAGACTCCGCTGTCCGTGGCCTCAATGCACGCCCTCTTCTTTAGTCAAACGCACACATTCGCTCCCCAGTCATCCAACAATCGTCCAGAGTCCTCTCAACCTTTTGACAGTTGGGGCTGGGCGGAGAATGGCCCCCTCCCTTCCCTCTCACCCTCTACCTGCCTCATCTGCTCTCTGGCAAGTCCCAGACCCGCAGGTAACCTGGAGATAGTTGCTCTCTGAAGGGGTTGGGGCAGGGCCCACTGAGGCTGGACAGAGCCTGTGGAGGAGGCCGAAGGCCCGGGTGGGGTCGAGCGGGCCGCCTCTGTGCCGTTTCCCATCTCCAGCAGGCTTTGCCTTGAAGAGGCCTGAAAAAATGAAGGAAATGGGCACCCGACCAGGAGAGAGGGGGGAAGAAGAAAGGCACAGAAGAATATGAAGATCATATTCCTCATGCCCCCAGTGGTTAGTTACCCGAGATTCCAGCCCTTCAGAATCAGTGGGGCTGAGCCTCGAAAGAAGCGGCCGTTCTGGTCCTCGCTCTTCTCTCCTCGCTCCTGCTCGCGCCTTTGCCTCAGGCTCCACTTCCTGTTTTGCCTCAGAGGCCTATGAGCTTCCTTCGCCGGTCCCTCAGAAGGGCGCCCCCTGGTGGCGGCTCTGACACCCACTTCCGCCAGTCCTCTGATGTGGCGCCTGGGAGCCTTTCCTGGTTACTGGCGCTAACTTAACTAATCCTACCTGCGCTGGAGGGACAAACTGAGCTTTCTACCCTCCAGTGGTGGTTCCCGGAAACCTCTTCCATTTGGAGGCGAAATAATGTGGGCTGGGGGTGCATACACTTTCACCTAGGCCTACTTGGCTAGGCTCTAACGTGTCCTCACAAAATCAAGCATCTGGGTTTGGCATGGACCACCTTCCATCCTCACACTGTGTTTTCTCATTCGGCAGCCATCTTAAACCCCAGAGAACACTCGCCTATGTCTGGGAACACTGTGTGCCATCTTGTTGGAGTCTGGCTCTGACTTTCTTTTCTATTCCAGGGATAAGTCCCTCACTTTCTCTGATAGTTCTACACACCTTTATTTTAATTCTTTATCTTTCTGCCCTTATTTATTTATTTATTTATTACTCATTTATTTATTACTTTTCAATTTTTTTGTGTCTCTTTTAGTCACTCTAAAGCATGACGTGGTGTCTGCTAGGAAACGCCCCTGATTCTTGTTTCTCACAACCACATGTAAGTTCCCTGTTCCTAGTCTTTTGTCCTTCCGTGTATATGTGAGAGTCTGCATGCCAGTTTCCCAGTAAACACGGTTGCAACGCGTTTGCACTGCATTCTCGTTGATTCGGGGGCATCGATTTGCCTGGACCCCGCTATCACCCGGCCTTCCTAGTCTTCAGCTTGGCATGGCTCTCCCTTTATGTGGAGCTGCCACAGTTTTGTTTCTTCCACGCTTGCTTCTGGTTGTACCTTTTGTGCATTCCTACCTGGTGCACCTTATGTCGTCTTTAATCCCAGAGCACCCTAGAGTCTTGCTGCTCTTGTGTCTGATATCGGCTTGGGGGTGGTGAGCTGGTGGGTGGATGATTCACTTTCATCTGATTTACAGAAACGCACTGGCCTCTTTAACTGCTACACTGTTCCTACACCCCGCCACCATAGTAAATCTCATTGTACCGGGAGGTACACACATAAGTCTCGAGGCTTTTCTCTGAATCTGAGCTCATTAAAAACAGTTCTGCCTTGCTGGGTTTTCCACTGTCACCTTGCTTCCCTAGAAGGCAGTCTAATAAGGACAGGGGTCGAGGGGCTTGTTTTGAGTTGTTGCTGATTTTAGTTAAGTGTCCCCAACGTTTTCAGATGAAATCCTCTTTTCTGGCTTCCCCTTTCTGGGCTCACTTTGTCTTTCCTTCCACACTTCATCCTCCCAGTCTCCCTACTTCTTTCCCTTTCCTCTCTGTCTCCTTCTCTTTCTTGCTTCCAGCTCTCCTTCTTTTATTCTGTTCTTCTTCATTCCTTCCTTGCCCATTTTATTAAAAGTTTAACCAACAACCCTTCTGTAGATTTCAAACACCTATTTCAAAAACATCACAAATACTCTGTGCCTGCATAAAAATATCTATGGGTCTATTCACTCCTTTGTGAACACAGGGCCTGGCATTTAGAGACCCTTCCAAACATGGCTAGCAAAGCTTACTTTTACTTTGTCTTGAAGGGTGTGCCATCACATCAGGGGATAACATACACTTAGGCATATTCTAAAATTAAGCATACAAGGCTATTTATGTGCTAGATCGAAACAAGTGCATGTGTTACCAACACAGAGCTCCTCCTCAACTCCCCCTTTATTCCAGAATTCTAATCTGAATTGAGGTTTGTTCTCCTGGCCAGGAATATTTCTTGACTCTATTTCTTCTTAGTTGTGGCAGATTATTTCTAAGTACCGGGACCTTTGTTCTACTGGACACCCACCCAGCTCTTTTATATCGTTCCCTCATGGGTTCCCCTGACATGACATTTCTTTCTACCATGCTAACTTTATCTGACCCTAAAAGACCAAGTTCACAACCTCAGCTAATCACAGGAACTGTAGCTTTCTTCATCAATCACTTTATGTTCCTCTATGTGGTATGGCAGCAGGCTAAGGCAAGTGGGTACAGCAAAATTGATCAGACGTCCTCACAGACCCCAGAGTCTAGAGACAAGTTACCTTTGGGGGGATGAGCCTCCTGATGCTCTCTCCTTGTGCCTGACATCCTTCAGAGGCCAGATGTTATATTAGTTAAATTCTGGACCGAGACATTATTACCATTAGGTCTCACTTTACTGCTGAGAAAATCAAAGCCTGGGTACCATATAATGACTTATTCTTAGATGCTCACGCCAGCTACTCTCACAATTCGGCAGTGCCAGTCAGGCATATTAGGAAGTGTTTCAGTAGTGGCTTGTTTCAATTTCTTCAAATCAACTCTCTGGTGTAGAGGAAGATGTGAGAGCTCCCCAACTCCTTCTAACATGTCAAAAATCCCCTTTTAATAAGATCCGTGCCATCTAAGTTGGAACCAAAACAAAACATGTTCACTTAAAACCACACCCACAGGATGCTTTGTCTACAACACTACTGGACCCTTGACAAGTCCCCAACCAGGAAGGTTTCTAACAAGTACAGGTATTTGTGTCTGGAACAACCTTTCCTGTTTTCCCAGGTTTGGAAGCAATCGTAAGTCAAGTACACCTGAAATACATCTTCCCCTTGAGAATACATGCACTCACTTGGAGATGTCTCCTCAAATTGAGTGAGTCCCAGCTTGGCTGGAGATGGGCTCCCTAGCTAAAGCGCTTGATCAACAAGTAGGAGGATACTGGTTTGATCCCTGTATCCTGCAGGACAAACAGTGCCTGGTGGCACAAGCTTCTAACTGTGGAACAGCTAATCTGTATCCTCCTTTGCCTGATTTTGGTTCAGGGGGCTTGACGTTTGGGTTGTTAACTTATTTTTAGTGAACATTTCTATAGGCTAGACAGTGAAGATCCAGCTCCTTCCTGTGTGGGAAAATACAAACAGTCCCTCCAAATGTGCAGTGCTACATCTGGAACTTCAAATATGCACACATGCACGGTAGTGAGTACAAAATCCCATCAGCACAGGACACGTACAGACTCTCAGGGACCTATGTGCTTCACAACTTCCTAACTCCTTTTCTGAAAGACCTTTCTTTTGTATTCTAAATTTTTTTCTTAATCTTTAAAAGAACAGCATTCGGCATTCCCAGGCAGTCTCCCAAACAAGTAATAAGCAGGTCTTTCTCTAATCAGAGGAGATTGGGTACATCGTGCCTAGGATTGTAAGCACAGTTCTGCACATTGGTCATTTGTTTGTTTTCAAAACATGTATTCAGGGCTTCTGTCTAATTTGGTTCTTCCTTTCTTTCTTTCCTTGTGCACATAAAGGGTTAATTTAGAATGTTTAAGGAAGGATAGAGTTACTTCATATTTATAAATGTTACTTAAAGAATTAACAGCATTGTACTGTGTATGCTTCTAAATGCAGAGGACAGGGAACCGTCTACACGTGGTATGAAATAAAATTAAAATTCAAAATGAATTGAAGTTCAAAAAAATGAGGTCGTTTATCTTTGAACACAAAGACCTCTGAACTCTACTCCTATGTTTGAACTGCACCAATGGTGGAGAAGACAGAGAGCACAGCATTCACAAGAATGCAGACATTTCGACCATGATTATTTTGAGTAAGTTTCCTATGTTAATATTGGAGGACTTTCATCTCTCAGACTGTTGGGAGCAGCCTTGAGATGGCGAAAGCAGCCTTCAAGTTAAAAAGCAATTGTGTTCTAGCCTTATGCTAGAATAATAAGCAATAGTCTTCAGGTTAAAAAGCAATTATATTTTAGCCTTATGATAGAACAAAAAGCAATAACCTTAGGTTAGACAAAAGCAGCACCTGCAGCTCTACATAAATTCAATAGATAGCATAAATCTAGGTGTCAGATCACTGAGTACCGGTGGTCAGGCACTGATGGTCAGGTCACTAAGCAACCCACCCTGCTGTTCCCCCGCTTGGCCGATTTACCCGGCCAATATCCTGGTTATCAAGCCAGGCCCATTCTTCGTGGTCACCCAACCCCTCCCACATTTTGCTTCTACCAGTATATCTTCAGCCTGAAAAATTAAAAATTGTCAGCTTGATCAGACTTCTTGA
>NC_046172.1:96002320-96016876 GCF_011064425.1 Rattus rattus
AAAAAAGAATAATAATAAAATTTAAAAGCCTGAACTCATTGTGAGACAAAAATATCTCCAAAGAAGTGACTGACTTTTACCAAGCAAGTGAAAGATCTGTGTGACAAGAATTTCAAGTCTCTGAAGAAAGAAATTGAAGAAGATCTCAGAAGATGGAAAGATTTCCTATGCTCATGTATTGGCAGGATTAATATAGTAAAAATGGCCACTTTACCAAAAGCGATTGGCAGATTCAATGCAATGCCCATCAAAATTCCAACCCAATTCTTATAGAGTTAGACAGAATAATTTGCAAATTCATCTGGAATAACAAAAAAACCAAGAATAGCTAATACTATCCCCAAATAAAAAGGACTTCTGGGGGGAATCATTATGCCCGAACTCAAGCAGTATTACAGAGCAGTAGTGATAAAAACTGCATGGTATTGGTACAGAGACAGACAGATAGACCAATGGAACAGAATTGAAGACCCAGAAATGAACCCACACACCTATGGGCACCTGATTTTTGACAAAGGAGCCAAAACCATCAAATGGAAAGAGATAGCATTTTCAGCAAATGGTGCTGGTTCAACTGGAGGTCAACATGTAGAAGAATGCAGATCGATCCATGCTTATCACCCTGTACAAAGCTTAAGTCCAAGTGGATCAAGGACCTGCACATCAAACCAGATACACTCAAACTAATAGAAAAAAAAAAAAGGGGGAAGAACCTCGAACACATGGGCACTGGGAAAATTTTCCTGAACAAAAACACCAATGGCTATGCTCTAAGATCAAGAATCGACAAATGGGTTCTCATAAAAGTCCAAAGCTTCTATATGGCAAAGGACACTGTGGTTAGGACAACAGCAACCAACAGATTGGGAAAAGATCTTTACCAATCCTACAACAGATAGAGGCCTTATATCCAAAATATACAAAGAACTCAAGAAGTTAGACTGCAGGGAGAGAAATAACCCTATTAAAAATTGGGAATCAAAGCTAAACAAGGAATTCACAGCCGAGGAATACTGAATGGCTGAGAAATACCTAAAGAAATGTTCAACATCTTTAGTCATAAGGGAAATGCAAATCAAAACAACCCTGAGATTCTACCTCACACCAGTCAGAAGGGCTAATGTCAAAAACTCTGGTGACAGCAGATGCTGGCGAAGATGTGGAGAAAGAGGAACACTCCTCCATTGTTGGTGGGATTTCAGACTGGTACAACCACACTGGAAATCAGTCTGGAGGTTCCTCAGAAAATTGGACATTGCACTACCTGAGGACACAGCTATCCCTCTCTTGGGCATAACCCCAAAAGATGCTCCAACATATGACAAAGATACATGCTCCACTATGTTCATATCAGCCTTATTTATAATAGCCAGAAGCTGGAAAGAACCCAGATGCCCTTCAACAGCGGAATGGATATATAAAATGTGGTGCATCTACACAATGGAATATTACTCAGCTATCAAAAACAATGACTTTACGAAATTCATACGCAAATCCATGGAACTGGAAAATGTCATCCTGAGTGAGGTAACCCAATCACAGAAAAACACACATGGTATGCACTCATTGATAAGTGGTTATTAGCCCAAATGCTTGAATTACCCTAGATGCACAGAACACATGAAACTTTATTTGAGTTAATTTTATACCCAGCCACTTTACTGAAGGTGTTTATCAGGTTTAGTAGTTCTCTGGTGGAACTTTTGGGATCACTTAAATATACAATCATATCATCTGCAAATAGTGATATTTTGAATTCTTCCTTTCCAATCTGTAACCCTTTGATCTCCTTTTGTTGTCTGATTGCTCTGGCTAGGACTTCAAGAACTATATTGAATAAGTAGGGAGAGAGTGGGCAGCCTTGTCTAGTCCCTGATTTTAGTGGGATTGCTTCAAGTTTCTCTCCATTTAGTTTAATATTAGCTACTGGTTTGCCATATATGGCTTTTACTATGTTTAGGTATGGGCCTTGAATTCCTATTCTTTCCAGGACTTTTATCATGAAGGGGTGTTGAATTTTGTCAAATGATTTCTCAGCATCTAATGAAGTGATCATGTAGTTTTTATCTTTCAGTTTGTTTATATAGTGGGTTATGTTGATGGTTTTCCGTATATTAAACCATCCCTGCATCCCTGGAATGAAGCCTACATAGTCATGATGGATGATCGTTTTGATGTACTCTAGGAGTCAGTTTGCAAGAATTTTATTGATTATCCTTTGCATCGATATTCATAAGGGAAATTGGTATGAAGTTCTCTTTCTTTGTAAAAATATGGAACACTTTACGAACTTGTGTGTCATCCTTGCACAGTGGCCATGCTAATCTATGTATCATTCCAATTTTAGTATGTGTGCTACCAAAGCAAGCACCTGGATAAACTCTTTTTTTTATGAATAAAATTTTAATTTGGCATATTTTAAGCTTGGTAAAGCCAAAAGTCTCTCTCTCTCTCTCTCTCTCTCTCTCTCTCTCTCTCTCTCTCTCTCTCTCTCTTTTTTTTTTTTCTTTTTTTCTGGGCGGGGGACCGAACCCCGGGCCTTGGTCTTGTCTGGCAAGCCTCCTTCCACTGGGCCAAATCCCCAACCCCTGGATAAACTCTTAATGGAGGAAAGAAAAGCATTTTTTTTAAATCATAGACTCCATTCTTTGAATGACATTGCCCCCTACAAAGAGGTAACTTAGGACTTGTCCTGTATGTAATTGAAGATCTGGAGATCCAGTTTCAAAACTGTTCATCAGGAAGATCTATGTCCAGGCTGGAGTGCTAGACTCCACTCTCACATATAACCTTCAGGAAAGGGTGCCCATTTAGAAGGAGATAAACTAGAGCTCCCTTTTTGCATTTTGGCCAGAGAACCAAGCACATTTCTGGATTTTCAGATAATTTTAACTATTAAACTATTGAAGCAAATGTTATAAGAAACAACTTATTTTCTTACAGTCATTGTAAAAGTTAATATCAAAAAAATTCAAATATATTCATTGCATTGTGAAAATCTGCTGTGTCCTTGGTTTGCAATCAAGGAAACCTTGAGTATACTATTGATTTACAAATATATATTCACCCAGTGTGTTGTTTTTAATGAGAATGACCCACATAGGCTCATATATTTAAATGTTTAGTTCATAGTTGGTTGACTGTTTAGGAAGGATAAGAAGGTGTGGCCTTGTTGAAGGAAGTTAGTCATTGGCAGTGGGCTTTGAGGTTTGAAAAGGACGCACCTGGCCCAGTCTTGCTCTTTCTCTGCCTCCTTCCTGGTCATTGTATATAAGCTCTGTGGTACTGCTCCAGTGCCATTCCTGCCTTCTTGCCTGCCATCATGAGTCCTGCCATGATGATCATAGAACAACCCTCCAAAACTGTAAGCACACCCTCAACTAAATGCTTTCTTTTATAAGCTGCCTCAATCATGGTATATCTTCGCAGAAATAGAACAGTAACTAAGAAACTGAGGAAACACATGGTAGAAAAATGTGTGAGGCTTTACTTGATAATGAAAATTAGTCAGAAGTTGGTTTTTATAAAAGAATGGTAATCAGAATGCAAACCAGTGAACCTGGAGAATATCTGGTGCTTTGAAGTGCTAACTGTCCAACATGCTGAACCCGCCTTTAACACTGAGCATTTGGAATGTACTACTGGCATTGAGAAAACTTTAATTCATCTGTGTATTTGGGAAATAGTAAAGCTTTAACTTATGGCACTGCAGAATGGAAAGGCATCGTATCAGACTATAGGACATGGAGAAGCCTGAAATACATAACACTTGATTCTAACTCATTCACCTTTTCTTCCTGCCAGCATGCAAAATTTTTGTGAAAACATAACTTTGTGAATTCATATGAATCTATTTTTCTATTGGTCTACTGTTTCAGAAGTTATGATATTTTCATTTTAGAACTTATATTACATTATGTGTACATGTGTGCTATGTGTGCATGTGTATATGTGTGTTCAGATGTGTTGTGTATACATGGCCATGCATGGACATGTTAAGGCATGTTGAGGCCAAGTATCAGCATTGGTTATTTCCATCAATTATTTTTCATCTTATTTTTGACACAGTCTCTTACTGAATTCAGAGCCCACAATTTTTGCCCAACTGTCTCTAGCAAGCCCCCAGAATTTTCTAGTCAAGTCCCCAGAATTTTCTAGTCTCCACTTTCTTAGCATTGAGACTTTATATGTGCATCACCACACCCAGATTATACAAAGGTTCTATGGATTCAAACCCAGAGCTTTATGCTTGCAGAACAAGTACTTTACCTTTTAAGTTGTCTTCCCTGCTTGTATTATGCCTTTTAGATCATGTTTTCTCAGTCTAAGCACAGCATGTGTTTTGGGCTTGAGAACGATTCCATTGCATTTCTGTGCATTATAGAATGTATAGCACTAACCCTGGCCCTTACCTTCTAGATGCATAGCACTATGACTCCCTAGGTCTCTATCCTATTTGTAACAATCAAGACTACTTTCAGAGTTTGAATAATGTCCCTGAGAGTGGGTGGACACAGTCACCATCTGCTGCTTTAGATGGTATTACACCAAACACTGTAGGACAATGATTGTCCTTAGTACTTTAGGAGGAATCTACCTGCTTGCAAAGAAAAGGCAAATTATTTTTAATGTATTGTGGTTGGACTTTTATGGTTTTTCTTCAGATTTGTTTTTCCTTGGGCTCCTAATTCATAATTTTCCTTTACATTCTTAAAAAGGGAAGCAGGATAGCAAATATATGGGATAATAGAGTCAGAATTCAATGAGCTTCATATGATGACTGAATATGGTCATTAAAAGAAAATGTTTTCGACTGGGGAGATGGCTCAGTTGGTAAAGTGATTGTTGCAGATATGATGACTTGAGTTCAATTGCCAGTAACCATGTCAAAACAGCCTGTTTTGCTGGTATGTACTTGTATTCCCAGTGCTGGGTAAAGGCAGATCTCTGATGCTCACTTCACAACTGGCTTAGCCTCCTTGCCATATTTTAAGCCAGTGCAGTAAGAGACTTGTACCAATATGGATGGCATTAGAGAAACAACATCTGAAGTTAACCTGAGGCCTATACACACACACACACACACACACACACACACACACACACACACACACACACACACACATGCTGAAGGGGGTCAAGCGCTTTGGTGCTTTGGAGAAGGTGTATGGTATTGGTCTTTTAATCTTGTCTCTTTCTTGGTAAAGGAATCTTGAATTTTAGCAATATCTCTGCTCTGAAAATATTGGGAAGATCAGAGCCTCCTTAATGGCATTGCTGTGAAGATCAATGATTTGTATTTGTCTGATATCTAAGGTGTGTTATACAAGTATTTGTTACATTTAAAAATACTTCAAATAATTGATCATAAAGAGATGAAATATAACAGAGACAAATTTCAGGTCTGTTACTGAATTGACAAAATAGTATAAAAAAGGAGAATTGGTTTAATAAAAAGAGTTCCTGGTAAATGGCCTTGGAATCCTAACATACCTAGTCTGTGCTGGTAACCCCATCGTTGTTCCCTTTTTACTTGTACTGAGGGATGCCTGAAGTCCAGGGGTTAAAATTTGAAGTTGAACATTATCCAGAATATCTGTGTAGTTGCTAGAGGGAACTTGAGCACCACAAGGTTGTTGGAAGAACTAACTACTGGTTCTATCAAGTCTGTGAATTTAAAAAATGTCAGGGCTGACTATGTTATAATCTTAATAATCTGAGCATCAAGTCAGGAATATTGGATATTTAGTGCAACCTAGGTTATATAGAGAGAACCTGTGTCAAAAAATATCAAATAGAAACAAAAAGAAAAAGGCGTAGGGAGTGGGGAAATAGAATAGAGAATAGATGAGACAGACAGAGGATACTTAAGAGGGCTAGTAAATATTTTCTACCAATGGAAGAGTAAGTCTGGACAATTTCAGAAGGTGAAAGAAGAAAATTATGAACATTTCAAGAGTACATCTTCTGCATTCAACATAAACACACAAAAGGTGGTGGTGGTGGTGGTGGTGGTGGTGGTGGTGGTGGTGGTGGTGGTGGTGGTGGTGGTGGTGGTGTGCGTATTTACTTAAAAGTCGAAGGTTGGTTTGGGCTTCCTATTCTGAAGAAAATATTCCCAATGGGTACTGAGGCTTGCAATGATCCCTTATAGATCCAAGATTTCTACAAAAAGTAATATGTTTAGGGCTCAAGGGGCAGATATTGGCATTCAAAGATCCATGAATGAATGTATTTTACAGAAGAATATGCAGTCTAGTAGCAAGGCACACTCAACGGGCTATGCTTTTTCAGGTGTTCATCCTTGACATGTATGCTAGCTACTTTTATGTCCACTTGATATAGTCTAGAATTAATGGAGAAGAGAGAACTTCAGTTGAGGAAACATTCTTACAAGATTGGCTTATGGGCAAGATCGTAGTTAATTTTTTTTTTTGTTCGTGATTGATATGACAGGGACCAGATTACCATGGGTGATGGCACTCCTGGGATGGTGGTCTTATATGCAATTAAAAAGCAGAATGAGCAAGCCCTGAAGAGCAAGCCAGAAAGTAGGACCCCTGCATGTCCTCTGTCAGCTCTTGACTCTACGTGCCTGCTTCAAGCTTCTCTACTGACTTTCCTGGATGACTATAGGATTAGTAGGGTCCTGCATCTGCTCTGCCACAGGGCTCAGGCTGCTCTGGGAGGCAGGAAGCAGGAAGTTTGAATGCTGTTACCCCACACCACTGCGAATGTCCGGCTATCAGAAGACCCAGGACACCACTGTGGGTAAGGAAAAGAGTTCTGAGGCATGGTACAGCCAGAGGAGGGGGGTGTTCCCCAGGACTGCAAGGACACAAGGGCCATCTGATTCTCTGGCTCTTGGGCATTCAGGCACCGCTGGAGTGCCTTGCAATTGCTGAGAACGGAATGGGGGCTCTTGGGGATGGATCTAGCCCGGACCTGAGGGGGAAAAGTGGGCACTGCAGCTGGTCCTGAGGGGAGTCTTTTGGCTGGATAGCAGCGTGCTTGAGCCTAGTGGCAGGCAACTGGGAGAGCAGGGAGACCTTCTTTGGGAGATTAGAAAGCAACTCTTTATTCGAAGGGCTTCTCTGTGGTTCCCCATGGCAGATCCTGATAAAAGGAGATAAGTACATGTTTTCAAGGCATTTATTGTCATGACGGAAGATGGATGCGTAAAACTGTATCCCACTTCTCAGAGCAGGACTGAGATTAAATACCTTTTGCAGGGAAGAGTGTCTGGGAAGGGAAATTCATTGGCTGATCCTCCAGGCCTTTAGGTACCTCATTATAATGGAGATGTGTCTTGACCCTATGTGACCTATGGTCGCATCCTCTACCTGTGAAGGGGCTTGGGGCATTGTCTTTATGTGACTGATGGCCACAAATCTATGGAAGGCTGCAGCCTAGTGATCGGCCTGGTTTCTTGGGGGTCAGGTGAAACGCCTACCATCCCTTCAGGGTCACTAGGGCTTCAAACAGGAACCAGGGTCTTTCACTGTCCCACAGATGATGGACTGTTCTGTGGAAGTATAAGCTGAAATAAACTTTTTCCGCCCTAAGTTGCTTTTGGTCATGGTGTTTTATCCCCGTTGTAGAAACCCAGACTAAGACAACAGAAAAAGCCTGAGAGTCTAGAGATATTTGTTTCAATTGAGATGTTGGAAAAGAAACATTTCTTATCTCCCATTAGGAAGCTTTAGTTGGTTTTAGTGACATATCACATCCTGAAGGGAATGAATGGTTGAACAAATCTTACTCATCTCATGACCTAGGAAACAAGAAGAGGAAAAGGCTTAGCTGAGTCATGTGTACTAACTCTTTTTTTTTTTTGACTCTTCTTCCCCCCCACACCCCCACACCCCGGAGCTGAGGACCAAACCCAGGGCTTAGCGCTCTACCACTGAGCTAAATCCCCAACCCTATGTGTACTAACTCTTTTTTTTTTAATCTTTATTAACTTGAGTATTTTTTGTTTACATTTTGATTGTTATTCCCTTTCCCGGTTTCCAGGCCAACGTCCCCCTAACCCCTCCTCCTCCCCTTCTGTATGGGTGTTCCCCTCCTCATCCTCCCCCCATTACCGCCCTCCCCCCAACAGTCTAGTTCACTGGGGGTTCAGTCTTGGCAGGACCCAGGGCTTCCCCTTCCACTGGTGCTCTTACTAGGATATTCATTGCTACCTATGAGGTTGGAGCCCAGGGTCAGTCCATGTATAGTCTTTGGGTGGTGGCTTAGTAGTGTTAGTCTCTAGAAGCTCTGGTTGGCTTTGGTGATTTTGTTCATATGTCTCAAGCCCTTAAAGCTCTTCCAGTCCTTTCTCTGGTGTACCAACTCTTAAAAGTCCCATAACCTATCTATACCATCAGCATATGGACTAAGCTTTTAACATATGACCTTTGGTAGGGTGTGGCTTCAGCATTAGAATGATAGTATTTATGAGACAGTCAATTTTTCTTAAAAAAGGAGAATAAAGTGCTTATTAATGATATACCATAGCATAGAAAGCAGGCCAATCTTTGCCATCGACAGGCACATTCGTAATTTCTTCCACGTTTACTACTTGGTAATTCTGTATTTGAGGATGGTTTTCCTCATTCTGGTTGTAACTATTTTGTGTGCATTTCTCCCATGACAGTTGATAATATGCCTTACTCAGTGCCCTTATTTTTTTTTTTTTTGAATCCACACATCTTTCCAAGATTGGTTTATTTTAGTTCACTGTGTTAGTTTCATAGTGCTATATAACAAATGGTCCTAATTGAGACTAGGGAGAAGAAGGCTTAGCTTTGGTCACACAACCTTAAGGAGTTAAATTTGTTTTCCTAGAGTTGATGTCACCGGGATAATCTTTCTTTTTAAAAAACTTTATCTGCATTGATTTTATGCTGAATTTATTCCTATGCCACGAGTTTTTGCTTCTTCAGCTTCTTCTGGGGTATCTTTTTCTTCTGCGCAACCTCCCCTAGCTTTGGAACAATCTGTTCCTTCTCAGTGAGGATCATCTCAATGTGGCAGGGGGAGCTCATATATGGGTTAATCTGGCCATGTGCTCTGTAGGTTTGTCATTTTATCTTAGGTGCCTTGTTCACCTGGATGTATTCAATGACTAGAAAATTTACATTGAAAACCTTAAGTTCAGCATTACTCTCTGCATTTTTAAGCATGTGCAGTAAAAACTCAGCACTCTTTTTTGGCCACCATCCTTGTGTCCAGCCTCACTGTCCTGGGCACACCTACTGACTCCACCATTGTATTGCTGGAATGGCACACATTACTTCTTCAAAGTGACATCCTTCACATACTTGGTGGCTTTGTGGATATGCATACCCTCAATGGCCTGGGCAGTTTCCCAGATGTTCTAAAAGTGAACACGAAGGTTTGAACCTCTTGATTTGCATGATTTTGTGGAGTTTTCTGGGTTGAGAGAGTAGCAAACCATCTTTACATGTCACCTTTGGCCGCTTACAAGCAGAGAGGAGGATAAACTTCTTGTGCACAGTGTAAAGGTTGTCTTTGTATTATTCAAATATTGATTTCTGTACCAGCAGAGGGTTGAGTATGGTCTGGACTTTTGTATTGTTATTTTATGAAGCATCACCTATTTCAGTATTTTGTAAACCTTCTTGTCTATCAGCCTCTGATTGGTTCAATAAAGAGCTGATGGCCTATAAAGCAGGTCAGGAGAGGAAAGGCATGGCATCCCAGCAGAGAAAGTAACTCTGAAAAAGAATCAAGTATGGGAGATTTACCAGCCAAACATGGAGAAAATAACAGGTGCCAGGACTGAAGGAGAGCTAAGTTATATGTGTTGTGATAAAATTGTCGCTCATGTACAGACAGACCACACCAGGCCAATGCAGTTCCATGTGGGAGAGGTTTATTGTGGGGGGAGGGGGCAAAAGAGACAAAGTGGGGGAAGACAGAAGAAGAAGGAGGAAGGGAAGGTAAGGAAGGTCTGCTTTTTTATTTTAGACTATGATGTAACTGCTCTCTGGTAAAGGTGGGAGGTAAAGCTGGGAATGTATGGTCATTGCCATGGCAACAGATACTCAGGTCCCTGTGGCCTATGGGTGACGTCATTGATGGACTCGGAGGTGAAAGCCATATCCTGAGATCAACATACATTCCTTTTTCTTATCATAAAGAGAAGAAAAAAGGGGGAGAGGAAGCCGATGTTGAAAGGGGAATAGGGGTGTCATGTCTCTTAAACAGCTTCCTGCTGTCTAGACCTGTCATCAATTTCGGGGTGACTTTTACTATCTGGGTCTGCTTGGTAGATGTTCACATCAGGTTCTGCAGTGGACAGTGGCTGGTAATCCTGTAACAGGAACTGATTAATAGTTTGGTTAGAAATTTTTTGTATTTATCATTGAAGGAACGTAGAAACAAGATTAATGAGGCAGGGATCGAATAATAATGCCAGGAAGATGACTAGAAAAGACATTAAGAAAGGGAGTATTCACTTCCATATAGGGTTTTCAAAAATCCAGGAATTGGAGGCCTCACTTTACTTGAAATTGTGCATGTCTGATTGTAGTTCCTGGATTTTATTTCTCACTATCCCAGATTGGTTGATATAGAAACAGCATTCTTCTTGGAGGAGCAGGCAAAGACCACCTTCTTTAGCTGTCAGCATATCCAGACCCTATCATTTCAGAAGCACCACAGCTGCCAAAGAATCAATCTGTTTCTGGATTGTAAGCATGGTTTCAGACATTTTTTGAAAAACAATGTCAAGCTCAGAAGTGAACTTATTATAATGGGCCATGGAAGTAGTTATCCCTGCAATTCCAGTACCAGCACCTATGGCTATCCCTGCAGCCACCAGGAGTGGTGTCACCTGACCTGCCCCCTTATGTTGGGCAGCTGTCATATCTACAGCTGGGATTGGCAGGGGCTCTTTTCCCTGGATTACTCCTACTTCAGGGAAAAGGAGCACCAACGTGCGAACTCCTGACCAGCTGGCAGGTAGGCAATGATATTCCTGGGTGCCAGAAAGGATTGATGTGTTTTGGACTGCAGGGCATTGTTACAGGGATGGGGTATCAAGGGTTGTGGTTCTATTGCAGTCTAGGGAGCTTAGCATTCCTACAGAACCTTCCCAGATGTTTTCAAATAGTTTGCCACACCAAAATCAGGGATAGAGAAAAGGTATGGTGTCAAGGTGACATCAGAGTCGGGGCAGCTGACAAATGGTAAGATAAGATTACTTGGCAGTATCACCGGAGAGGCTGTAAGTGGCAATTTCAAGCTAGTTTCAGGGGGTTACACATTGCCAGTAATCTTTAAAGCGACCAGGTTGGGTGACATTAAGGAGTTGGTATGTCGAGGTCAAGGTCTGAAGCAAAAGACAAAATGACAAGTTAGTGCCATGTATGAGGAGGGATGTCAAGGAGGTAAAGACCTCAGAGGAGTGTTTGATTACTTCCCCTACTTTTCCGATATCTAGAGGTTGGACAATTGAGACATATTTTCTCTGGATGCAGATAGTACTCACTGGGGACCCTTCTTGATTTTTGCGTTAGAACTTACCAACAACTCCTGTCTCCCACCTGGGATTCCGTGGGTCTTGTATGTAGAAAAAGAGTGTTTGCATTGTTGATAGAAGAAGTGATTGGTTCGTGATCCTAGCATATGTATCTGACAAGACCAGTATGGACAGCTCCCATATTCATCTGGCCACTTTTTACAATTGTCTTTTGTCTGGTCAAAGAGAAAGCAAGTAAAGAGATCATAATATTTAGATGGGATAACTGATACAGAGATGACAGCAAATTGGATAGTACTTGGCATCCAGCCATGGAGCAGTTTCCTGACCATATTTGGAAAGACTTATCTGTGGGGGTTTCTTGAACCTCAAATCTCCAGATGTCAGGGCTACCCTGGATGGAAACGAACCCCATGTGGGCAAGCGCAGCTGCTGGAGTGGAGTCTCATTTTCTGGAATTGGGGACAAAGTGGGTCCATATCTTTTGGAGTTTAACATAGCACAGTCCTGTTAGGGTTGATATATATGAGTTTTTAGGTGGAGGGATGAAAGGTTTGAGGTGAGACAGGTGTACCCAGTGAGAGAGTCCCTCCACTTTAGCAGCCGTAGGTGTCATGAGAATTACGTTAAAGGGGCCCTGCCATTTAGGAGAGAGGGGTGAGGGCTGATGATCTGGAGGAGATAGAAGAACCTGGTCTCCAATGTTGATAGGCAGTGGACAAGGGACAGTGTGTGGCTGAGGTAGATGGTGGTCAGCAAAGTTCCACAGGAGAGAACGAAGGTGGGAAAGAAATGGGGTGAGTAGATGGTCTGGGAGGGGAGAGCATTTAGGTTAAAGACCAGGAGTTAGGACTGGATGTTCATACATGAGTTCAAAGGGGGAGATGAGGAGAGGTTGCTTAGGAGAGCTCACAGTCTGAAAAGAGCCAGAGGTAGGACTTTTACCCAATCAAGGTGAAGTTCCTGTGACAGCTTGACAAGAGTGGTTTTTAAAGAGTGGTTGGTTCTTTCTACCTTTCCTGAAGATTGGGGGTGGTAGGGAATATGAAATGCCAGGGGATGTCTAGGGCCTTAGACAGAATTTGAGAAATTTGGGAAGTAAATTCAGGACCATTGTCTGACTGGAGGGAGCTGGGACACCAAATCAGGGGATCTCTCGGAGGAGGTGATCAGAGACCGTGTGAGCCCTTTTGTTAGTTGTGGGAAATGCCTCCACTCACCCCAAGAAGGTGTCCACCAAGACCAGGAGGTACTTGGAACGTTTGACAGTGGCCATGTGGGTGAAGTCAAATTGCCAGACAGTTCCATGGAGGGAACCTGTAGCCTGATGGGTAGGAACGACACAATCATATACTGTTTAGTACTTTGTGTTGCGGCCACTGCTACCTCAGTTTGAATCTGAGTCTCGATACCCAGTGTTTTGATAGAATCACAGCTCTCATCCTGACTGACCACACCAGGCCAATGCAGTTCCATGTGGGAAAGGCTTATTGTGAGGAAGGTGGTGACAGAGACAAGGGAGGAGTGGGAAGAGAGAAAAGAGGAAGAAGGGGCGAATGTCAGGAAGGGTCTGCTTTTTATTCAGACTATGATGTAACTGCTCGCAGGTAAAGGTAGGAGATAAACCAAATGGACACTGGGAATGTATGGCCATTGCCATGGCAACAGATGTGAAGGTCCCTGTTGCCTATGGGTGATGTTATCACTGGGTTCTGAGGCGAAAGCTGGTTCCCGATACCAACAATATGAACTAGTTGGGAACAAGCCTAGCCATAACGTCTAAGGTGTCATAAATAACAAAAAGTCTCTGTGTCATTATTAGAAGCTGGCAGGTCGAGACAGTCCGGCAATATGATATAAATGCAAAGGCGGCATAGCAGCTGCTCTCTAATCCTAGCGTTTTGGTGGAAATGATAAGTGATCCCTGGAGTAATCTGACCAGCTAGACTAGACAGTTCTACAAGCTTTGGGCTCAGCAAGAAACTCTGCCTCAGTATACAAGATGGAGAATGATAAGGAACACATTTGTTCAACCTCTGGCCTCCACACACACATACCCATATATGGACATTCATCTGTACACACACATGTACATACACACAGACACACACAGAGACACACACAGACACACAGACACACATGCACACACACATGCACATGCACACGCACACGCACAGGCACACGCTCAAAAACCCAAAACCAAAAGACCAGCATATGTTTGTTTTAATTCCCTACTGGCAGATCCTAACCAAGTTTTACTATGATGTGGTTTTTGGAGTTTGTAGTTTTGGGGCAGGGTCAAAAACATCTGTACTTATAGCAAATAGGCAAAAATGGCCATAATTTGAATACCCAGCCTCGCTGTAAACAGCATGAGTGTGTGAACAGAAATGGGAGTAAACTGTCAGTGTTGATCCCAAAGCTCTTCTATTGTAAGAAATAAAAACCAGGAATTACACTGTTGGCACCAATCTAGTAGCAAAGTAGCAACCCTCCATTAAAGCTTCGTTTGACTGCAGAGTGGAGCTAACCCTGACTGGCCGTTCTGTAGTAAAGCAGTCAGGCAGGGTCTCCATTATTGGTTGCCTATCTTTATAGCTTATGCATAACTTTCAGGAACTATCAGTCCTTATGGCCTCCAATCTTTCTATCTAGAGAGAAGGGCCTCATTTATTTCTTAAACATCTCACTCAGCCCTGCCTTTTCTAAAGCAGTAAACTTGTAAAACACCCTAAAAACTATATTTCTAAGTAACATAGAATATAAATATTCTAAAACCTTTGTCTTAAATATATTTACTTATTTGGTTATATTGTTTAATAGGTGTATGTTTGGGGGTTTGTACACATGAGAACATAGATGTGCATGTGTACATGTACCCAACCAGAAGCAGATGCTAGGTATCTTCCCCAATCTCTCTTTATCTAATTTTTGAGATAGTCTTCTATTGAGCCTGGAGCTCATCTATTTAGCTAGATGGGCTGGCTATTGAACTCTAGAGATTCATCTATGTCTGCCTCCCCAGTGTTTGCATTACAGATGCACTGCTGCACATGTCTTTT